>NC_057812.1:250483791-250503615 GCF_018294505.1 Triticum aestivum
GGGTCACAGACCTGATCTAAGTACCCTGCCCAAGGACACCCTTAGAAGAGATCACCTTCCAGTCGACCTACGAGGGACTCACTCGACTGACGTGAAGGACTCGACCACGAAGACTCACTCGACCACCAGAAGGTCAAGAGGCACTCTGCACTGCAACGGTCTGTAATTAAGTAGACTTTATGATAGTAAAGACACTTTATGTGGGGCGTTACCAGTAACGCCCCGGACTTAATGTACCTTAAACCCTTCATTACGTGGGTTGGCTGGGGTCCTGGCGCACTCTATATAAGCCACCCCCCTCCACAGGCAGAGGGGTTCGGCACCCTGTAATCCATATACACATAATCCACTCGACCGTCTCCGGGCTCCGATACGTAGGGCTTTTACTTCCTCCGAGAATGGCCTGAACTCGTACATCTCTTGTGTTTACAACCTCTCCATAGCTAGGACCTTGCCTCTCCATACCTACCCCCCACTCTACTGTCAGATTTAGATCCACGACAGTTGGCGCCCACCGTGGGGCCGGTGTTTTAGCGATTTTGTGGAGAAGTTGCGATTCCTCCGAGTACTTTCATCATGGTAGCTGCTGGAGTTTTGGTCGAGGGTCGAGAGATTCGTCTCGGTGCTCTCACCTTCGTCGCCGACGACTCCGCCTGGATCCAGGAGGCTCCACTCGACGTCGATGCGCTCCCCGTCCGCGGTGCGACGCATTTTCGCGCATGTGTCCGCAGCGTTCTGCTGCGGCAACCGTCGACCCCATATCGGTCGACTCCCCTATCGACCACCCTCCCGGTCTCCCGCCAGCGCAAGCGCTGGGGTCGGTCGAGGCTTCAGCGGTGGGTGAGACACGCGGTGGCTCGCCAGACGGCCACCACCCAAGTTGCGGCAATCGAGCCCGACGAATCTCTCTACGGCCTGTTCGATCTGTCGACTGGCTCCGTAGAGACTGCATCCGAATGCGATAGCAGTGATCCAGCGGCGGAAATTCTGATGGTCGACGGGCCTCGCAGCCCCCCTGGCTTCGCCCGTGATGGTGGGGCAGGCGACGGAGGCGACCCCGCACGAGACCACGAAGAGTACCAGCCCGAGCCACTCGACTCTCTGCAAAGAGAAGAACTTCGCCGCAGGAACATGGATGCCCTGCATACTCCCATCGCAGGAGAAACCCCCGAGGCTCGCGCCTTGGAGGAGGCACGTTTGGCCAATTTGGCCGAACGCGCTCGCCTGGAGAATCTTCAGCGAGCACTCGACGAGCGCGCGCGGCAACGAGTTCCCGACGCCAATCGACGTCAACTCTTCCCGCCGACTCAGGTATATCGAACCCAATCCAGAATTTAGCAGCTGCGACCCGTATAGCAGAGTCCATCCAGCCCTCTCAGTCGGAAGCTGGCAGAGGTTTGATGCAGATCAGGGATCTGCTCCGGGCAGCAGGAGATCAGAATTCAGCCGTGTCGCAGTCGCGCAACAGAATTCACAGTCGATCCGTCGCTGCGAATACGGTTCAGTCGGCTCACAGTCCTAGATCGCCTCCGCGGCGTGAAGGGCGCGAGAATCGGCGAGACCAATATGGAGACCGACACGACCGAGATGATAGGCGTCGAGTGCCCACTTCCCCTCCGAGGGGTGGGTCTTACGCTCCTCGGCAGCAAGATGACAGACGTCAGCTCAGTGCGGGGCGAAGAGTTCCAGTCGACCCCAGAGAACCAGGCTTCGACGCGCGATCCATTATCGTGAAAGGCTTGATCGACCGGAATAGAGCCCATCGAGGTGGACTCGACAGAGATGCGCCCACGAGCAGTCGAGTGCACGTTTCTGGTCTGGAATGTTTCAGCAGAGCTATCAGAGCCGCAGTGATTCCTCCCAATTTCAGGTTGGCAACAGGAGTCAGCAAGTTCACCGGTGAGTCTAAGCCTGAAACTTGGCTTGAGGACTACCGAGTGGCGGTTCAGATTGGTGGTGGGAATGACGAGGTGGCCATGAAGCATTTGCCCCTCATGTTGGAAGGTTCTGCCAGAGCGTGGTTGAATCAGTTACCTCCTAGCAGCATTTACACTTGGGAAGATCTGTCCCGAGTGTTCGTCAGAACGTTTGAAGGAACTTGCAAGCGACCGGCTGGATTGACGGAGCTGCAAGTCTGCGTGCAGAAAACCAATGAGACTCTCAGGGAGTATATTCAGAGATGGATCACTTTGCACCATACTGTGGAGAATGTGTCTGATCATCAGGCAGTCTGCGCCTTCAAGGATGGTGTCAAGAACAGAGAATTGAGTTTGAAATTTGGTCGAACCGGAGACATGACCTTGAGTCGGATGATGGAAATTGCTACCAAGTACGCCAACGGCGAAGAAGAAGACCGACTCCGAAGCGGCAAGCACAAGCCGAGCCAGTCGGAGAAGGGAAACACCAGTCGGAAACAGAAGCGGAAGGCTGAACCGGCAGCTCCTGGAGAGGCTCTGGCCGTGACTCATGGAAAGTTTAAAGGGAAACCAAAAGGATCCTGGAACCCTAAGAAGGTAAAGGATAAAGAAGGGAACGACGTGATGGATATGCCGTGTCACATCCACACGAAGAAAGACGAAGAGGGGAATATCATTTACCCAAAGCATACCACTCGCCAATGTCGACTCCTGATCCAGCAGTTTCAAGGAAAACAGTCTAAAGACAAGGAAAAGGAGTCGGACAAGGCCGAAGACAAGGAGGATAGTAAGGAAGGATATTCGCATGTCAACTCCACTCTGATGATCTTTGCAGATGTGGAAAGCAAGAGTCGATTGAAAGTCATTAACCGCAAGGTGAACATGGTTACCCCAGCAAAAGCAAATTATCTGAGATGGTCCCAAACACCCATCACATTCGACCAATCTGATCACCCGACTCATATTGCCACCCCTGGGAGGCAAGCTTTGGTGGTCGATCCAGTTGTCGAAGGCACTCGACTGACAAAAGTGCTGATGGACGGTGGTAGCGGGCTGAATTTGTTGTATGCAGACACACTGAAAGGAATGGGCATTCCGATGTCCCGACTGAGCACCAGTAACATGAGCTTTCATGGAGTTATACCAGGGAAGAAAGCCGAGTCACTCGGCCAAATAGCTCTGGACGTGGTGTTTGGTGATTCGAAACATTTTCGCAAAGAGAAGTTGACGTTTGAGGTCGTGGATTTTCAGAGTGCATATCATGCCATTTTGGGGAGACCAGCTTATGCACGGTTCATGGCTCGACCATGTTACGTGTACCTCAAATTGAAGATGCCCGGCCCCAAAGGAGTGATCACTGTCACCGGTGATCGGAAAAAGGCAGAAGAGTGCTTTCAGAAGGGCTCAAAGATTGCTGATTCCCAGGTGACAGCGGTCGAGTTTGAAAAATACAAGCAAAACGCAGATCCGAGTGATTTGCTGCGATCCAAGAAACCCGCCACAGAATCTGCATTTCAGTCGTCCGGTGAGACGAAGCCTGTTCACATTCACCCGACCGACCCCGATGCAACCCCGACCCACATCTCCACAACACTCGACCCGAAATAAGAAGAAGCGCTCATCCAGTTCCTCCGTGAGAACTGGGACATTTTTGCATGGAAGCCCGCTGACATGCCAGGTGTTCCCAGGGGACTGGCTGAGCATCGCCTAAGAGTCGACTCATCAGCAAAACCAGTCAAAGAGCATCTTCGGCGGTCCGCCGTCCAGAAGAGAAAAGCCATTGGTGAGGAAGTGGCTCGACTGTTGGTGGCAGGATTTATCCGAGAGATATACCACTCCGAATGGCTCGCTAATGTCGTCATGGTTCCTAAGAAGGACAAATCGTTCCGAATGTGCATTGATTTCAAGCACATCAACCGGGCCTGCCGAAGGATCATTTTCCCCTCCCTCGCATAGATCAAATTGTTGACTCGACCGCGGGATGCGAGAGATTGTCTTTTCTAGACGCCTACTCCGGGTACCACCAGATCCGTCTGTACGGACCCGACGAGGTAAAAACAGCTTTCATCACTCCATTCGGGTGCTTCTGCTATATCACCATGCCATTCGGCCTCAAGAATGCCGGAGCCACATTTATGCGAATGATTCAGAAGTGTCTACTCACTCAAATCAGTCGGAATGTGGAAGCGTATATAGATGATATCGTCGTCAAGTCACGAAAAGGTTTCGACCTGCTCGCTGACCTCGCCGAAACATTTGCCAACCTCAGAAGGTATGATATCAAGCTCAATCCATCAAAGTGCACATTCGGAGTTCCTGGTGGCAAGTTACTCGGTTTTCTCGTTTTCGAGCGAGGGATCGACGCTAATCCAGAAAAGATCGGCACTATTCTCCGAATGAAACGCCCTGTGCGAGTGCACGATGTCCAGAAGCTTACTGGATGCTTGGCCGCATTAAGTCGATTCATCTCACGACTCGGTGAAAAGGCATTGCCTCTTTACCGACTAATGAAGAAGGCAGACAAGTTCGAGTGGACTCCAGAAGCTGATGCAGCGTTTGCCGAGCTAAAAGCTCTGCTCTCCACCCAGCCGGTGCTTGCTGCTCCAATCAGCAAAGAGCCTCTGTTGCTTTATATCGCAGCCACATGACAAGTCGTCAGTACAGTGCTTACGGTCGAGCGGGAAGAAGAAGGAAGAGCTTTCAAAGTTCAACGCCCATTGTATTATTTGTCTGAAGTCTTGACTCCATCCAAGCAGAGATATCCTCATTATCAGAAGCTTGTGTATGGAATATACATGACCACAAAGAAGGTTGCTCATTATTTCTCTGATCATTCCATCACAGTCGTCAGCGACGCTCCACTATCAGAGATTTTGCACAACAGAGATGCAACTGGTCGAGTGGCGAAATGGGCGATTGAACTTCTTTCCCTTGATATCAAGTTTGAAGCAAAGAAAGCCATTAAGTCCCAGGCAATAACAGATTTCCTCGCCGAGTGGATTGAACAGCAGCAGCCGACTGAAGTTCACTCGGAGCATTGGACCATGTTTTTTGATGGCTCTAAGATGTTGAATGGTTCCGGTGCTGGGGTTGTCCTGGTTTCCCCCAGAGGAGATAAGCTCAGATATGTGCTTCAGATTCACTTTGATTCCTCCAACAATGAGGCAGAGTATGAGGCCCTCTTATACGGATTGCGCATGGCCATTTCACTCGGCGTCCGTCGCCTGATGGTTTATGACGATTCAGATTTAGTGGTCAACCAAGTGATGAAGGAGTGGGACGTGAGAAGCCCAGCCATGACTGGATACTGCAGTGCAGTGAGGAAGCTTGAAAAGAAGTTCGAGGGGTTGGAGCTCCATCATATACCCCGACTGAAAAATCAAGCAGCTGATGATCTAGCAAAGATAGGTTCCAAGAGAGGAGCCATTCCGAGTGGTGTGTTCTTGGAGCATATACACACTCCGTCAGTCAAAGAAAATCCTTTCACCGAAGAAGCTCCACAGCCCAAGAGTGCCACAGATCCGACTGAGGTTGAAGTCCCAGCAGTGGTCGACTTGGTCATGGAGGTCTTGGTGGTCATTCCCGACTGGACAGTTTCGTATATCGCGTATATCCTGAGAAAAGAGCTTCCGGAGGATGAGGAAGAGGCTCGACAGATCGTCCGTCGATCTAAAGCCTTTACCGTAATCAAAGGACAGTTATATAGAGAAAGCGCGATTGGAGTTGGTCAGAAGTGCATAACACCAGAAGAAGGTCGAATCATCCTTAATGATATCCACTCGGGGACCTGTGGTCATCATACGTCCTCTCGGACCATCGTGGCCAAAGCATACCGAGCCGGATTTTACTGGCCAAAGGCGAATAAGATGGCAAAGGAAATAGTGGATAAGTGCGAAGGATGTCAGTTCTACTCGAATATGTCGCACAAGCCTGCATCAGCTCTGAAGACCATTCCACTCGTCTGGCCTTTCGCAGTATGGGGGTTGGACATGGTCGGTCCTTTGAGAACATGTCGAAGTGGCTTCACGCATGTACTGGTGGCAGTCGACAAGTTCACCAAGTGGATTGAGGCTAAACCAATCAAGAACCTTGACGCCGGTACTGTTGTTAGCTTTATCAGGGAACTGATATTCAGATATGGAGTCCCGCACAGCATCATTACGGATAATGGGTCGAACTTTGACTCGGAGGAATTCAGGGATTTCTGCAACTCTCAAGGCACACGAGTCGACTACGCTTCAGTCGCCCATCCGCAGACGAATGGACAAGCAGAGCGAGCCAATGGCTTGATTCTCAAGGGATTGAAACCCCGACTGATGCATGATCTCAAGCATGCAGCTGGAGCGTGGGTCGACGAACTTCCCTCGGTGCTTTGGGGACTGCGGACCACACCTAATCGATCGACCGGAAGAACTCCATTCTTCTTGGTCTACGGAGCTGAAGCAGTCTTGCCGAGTGATCTTCTCCACAATGCTCCTCGAGTTGAGATCTACAACGAAGCAGAAGCTGAAGAAGCGCGGCAGGACGCAGTCGACCTTTTAGAGGAAGAAAGAGAGATGGCTCTGATCCGATCGACCATCTACCAACAAGATTTGCGTCGTTTCCACGCCAGAAATGTGAGGGGTCGAGCCTTCCAGGAAGGAGATTTAGTTCTCCGAGTGGATCAGAAGAAACATCACAAGCTTGCTCCTTCTTGGGAAGGACCCTTCATCGTCACCAAAGTTCTCCACAACGGGGCGTACCGTCTTTACAACGTCGAACATAATATCGACGAGCCCCGAGCTTGGAACGCGGAACTACTCCGCCCATTTTACACTTAAGTTTATCACTCGGATGAGTTGCAATAAAGTACTCCTGTAGTTCATGGATTTCAAAATAATAGTGTCATAGTTCCTCCATAATTTTTGTCACTTTTTATTTTGTCCAATAAAATTTTCCCCTCAGTGGGTGACTTAGCCGCGAATCCGTTTCGCCTAAGTTTGTAAAAATCCTTACCGAGTGGTGAGCCAGACTCCCACTCGGAGGCTTAGCTGCGAATCCGTTTCGCCTAAGATTAAATAAAATCCTACTGAGTGGTAAGCCAGACTTCCACACGGAGGCTTAGCTGCAGTCCAAGTACTCGCCTAAGTTATAAAATTCCTACCGAGTGGTAAGCCAGACTTCCACTCGGAGGCTTAGCTGCAGCCCAGTGCTCGCCTAAGATATAAAAATCCTACCGAGTGGTAAGCCAGACTTCCACTCGGGGGCTTAGCTGCAGTCCAAGTACTCGCCTAAGTTATAAAAGTCCTACCGAGTGGTAAGCCGGACTTCCACTCGGAGGCTTAGCTGCAGTCCAAGTACTCGCCTAAGTTATCAAAATCCTACCGAGTGGTAAGCCAGACTTCCACTCGGAGGCTTAGCTGCAGTCCAAGTACTCGCCTAAGTTATAAAATTCCTAACGAGTGGTAAGCCAGACTTCTACTCGGGGGCTTAGCTGCAGCCCAGCGCTCGCGTAAGATATAAAAATCCTACCGAGTGAAGAGCAAACCCCTCACTCGGGGGCTTAGCTGCAGCCCAGCGCTCACCTAAGTGGATTAAGGAATAAGTCGACTGCAGTGAGCGTCTTGCTTTGAACCTGCAAAAGACATTTCAAGCCAAAAGCAATCATATTCAAACATCAAATTCAAGTTCGGAACGATACCTAAAGGAACCGAAAGTGCTCAGGCGCTAAGCCTGTTAAGATTTATCGGTTACAACTCCACTCGGCATACCGAGGCAAATTTAAAGCGTCGAGCTTAAAAGAAGTTTTTTACCCCTCCTGTGGAGGGCTGGAAGGTGCAACAAACTCATCAAGATCAATTCCATCCGCGATCCGAGTGGCAGCAGCAATGAAAGTTTCCATAAAGGACCTGAAGTCGTGTTTCTTGGTGTTGGCCACCCGGAGGGCCGCCAGCTTGTCTTCTCGCGCATCTTTGCAGTGGACTCGGGCCAGACACAGAGCAACATCTGCACCGCATCGAGCCGAGGACTTTTTCCACTCCTGCACTCGACCAGGGATCGTGTTCAAGCGAGCCATCAGCGACTCGAGGTCGTTCTGGAGTGTCTCCCTGGGCCAGAGCGTTGAGTCGATGCGAGATGTGGCGACCTTCAGCCTTGCAAGATAGTCCACGACAGCTGCAACACGGGACTCCAGTCGGAAAACATTCATGGCAACTTCGTCGTTCACCGGAGAATTGACGGGGTCAAGGTTTGGTTCCAGCCGGCTAGTCTCTTCTTCAAAGTCTTGACAAAATTCTGCAAGGGCGATCACCGAGTCAAGGCAATGGTCGAATGGAAAAATCACAGTTGAAAATGATTGTTGAGCGTAAAGGTTTACCTTCAAGCATAAGGAACAGCTTCTTGGCAAGACCACTCAGGAAGGCCTCCAGATCATTTTTCTTCCCAAGAGCAGCTTTCAGATTGGTATTTTCTTGTTCAAGCTTGGTGACTGAAGCTAACTTCTCGTCAGCAAGCTTGATCTTCTCAGCTAGTTCAAGGTCTTTTTTCTGTTGGGCCTCCTTCACCTTACCTGCAAGTTACAGCAAGATCAGATTTTGAAACAAATAAAGGGAAAAAGCAGTCGTCGAGGTCTCACCAAACATACCTTTGGTCTCCTCCTTTGCCTTCGTCAGATTCTCCTGAACCAGCTTCAAATCCAGCTCGAGCTGAATGTGCTTGTTTTCCAGCTCAGTGTAGCGAGCCGCAAGGTCACAGGATCTCTGCGAAGAATGAATCGACTAAATGTCAAAGATAATTCACTTCCGAGTGGAAAAGGAAAAATCATGCGTTTCTAAGACTACAGCCGAATACAAGCATTCGACCGTAGTCTCGGGGACTACACCCAGTGGGTGCACTCAGCGTGCCCCCACTAATCCTATTGAAGACAGAGTCGACCAGTCGACCTCAAAAAAAACAAAAAAAAAAGATGTATTCTGTAAGACTGTAATCGACTGCAAGCAGTCGACCACAGTCTCGGGGACTACACCCAGTGGGTGCACTCAGCGTGCCCCCACCGGTTTGCGAAATCCAGTCGCCATAGTCGAATGACGGAAAGACTGAACTTATAAAGCCTAAGGCCGACTGCCAGCAGTCGACCTTAGCCTTGGGGACTACACCCAGTGGGTGCACTCAGCGTGCCCCCACCGGTTTGCGAAATCCAGTCGCCATAGTCGAATGACGGAAAGACTGAACTTATAAAGCCTAAGGCCGACTGCCAGCAGTCGACCTTAGCCTTGGGGACTACACCCAGTGGGTGCACTCAGCGTGCCCCCACCGGTTTGTGAAATCCAGTCGCCATAGTCGAATGACGGAAAGACTGAACTTATAAAGCCTAAGGCCGACTACCAGCAGTCGACCTTAGCCTTGGGGACTACACCCAGCGGGTGCACTCAGCGTGCCCCCGCTAACACGGAGTTTAAATCGACACACCCAGTGAGTGATTACTATAAATTCTGGAAAGAAAAGTTTTTGATAGCATATCCTAACAGAACAAGCGGTGGTCGACTGACCTGAACATTGCTTTGAAGGGCGGAACTGGCGTCGTAAGCTGCCTGGCTCGCATCCCGGATGGTCTTCAACTGCTCCATCATGATCCCTGCCTGGCGTATCGCCTCCTTCACGGCGCCAGCTTGGTCCTCTGGGACGTGGTGCGTCGTGAAGAGGGAGGGCTGCAGAGCACTCGTCAGTGGATCTGCAAAGGACACAGTGTGTCGAGTGGTGTTCTCCTCCTCCGCGACCAGAGTCTCAGGCACCGTCACATCCTGGGGCACCCTGCCGGCAGACGCTTTCCTACTCCTTCTGTGCTTCAGCGGTTCCTCATCTTCATCATCATCAGGGAGAGTGATAACAACATTGGATGGAGCTACAGAAAAGAATCAGAATTAGAGATCATGAGTCAGTCGACTAGAAACGGTGTTAAGAGTATAGTACCAGGTTTTGAGGTTGCTGCGTCCTCCATCTCATGGTCGTCAGCCCGGGCTGAGGTCTCAGAAGTAGCAGCACTGCAACTCCAAAGAATCAGTCGACTAACTCCAGCGCCAACCAGAGATAAAGTTCGCACAAAACAAGAAGACTTAAGCAGCATGATTACCCTGATATGGTGGGGATGGACACCTTCATCTTCGGCAGGAGCTTGGTCGGCTTTGACGGGGCCGCCCTGGGCTGCTTCGACGCCTTTTCAGTCGGCGCCGGAGAGGTGGTCCGAGGGCGCTTGGTCGACTGTGTAACAGTCGCAACCCCCTTGCCACGTTCAGTCGCAGGGTCATGGACAAGCTTCGACCGCCTTTCCGAGCGCGGTGGTGCGACCTCCTCCTCCTCTTCTTCGTCCTCATCATCATCATCATCATCGTCATCGTCATCATCATCATCCTCAGCGGCGTCCGAGTCCCACTCCTCCTCCTGGCTCTCGCCCCCGCTCGCTTCTCCCTCCTCAGTCGGAGCCTGTGCTCCATTGGGCATCGAGTACAGCTCAGTGAGGACCTGATAGACATCAAGACAAAGATCAGTCGACCGATCGGCAGAGAAAACAGAAATAAATGCGACAAGAATACAATGGGAAGTGGAGCAGACATACCTTGTTTGGATCACTGTGGTGGTCGAGTGGAGGAATCCTTCTGGCTCCACGAGGGTTATCCTTGTTCCCAGTAACAGCGGCCATCCACCTTTCCAGAGTGGCATCGTCGACTGCTTCTGGATTGACCCGAGTCTCATCCTCAGTCCCGCGGTACAACCACATGCAATGGCTCCGGAACTGAAGAGGCTGGATACGACGCCTAAGAAAAACCTCCAGGAGATCCATACCCGTCACTCCCTCCCGAACCAACTGAACTACACGCTCCATCAGCATCTTCACGTCAGCTTTCTCCTCCGGAATCACCTTCAGAGAGGAGGGCTTGTTCACTCGGCCCATGGTGAACTGAGGGAGTCCACTCGACTGCCCCGGCGTCGGCTGATTCTGGCAGTAGAACCAGGTCGACTGCCAGCCTCTGACTGACTTGGGAAATGTCATGGCTGGGAAGGTGCTCTTGTTCCTCACCTGGATCCCCAGACCCCCACACATTTGGACAACTTGGGTTTTTTCGTCGCCTGGGCTCGCCTTCTTCACGGTCTGAGAGCGACACGTGAATATGTGCTTGAACAAGCCCTAATGCGGTCGACAACCCAGAAAACTCTCACACATGGACGCAAACGCGGCAAGATAGGCGATAGAATTCGGGGTGAAGTGGTGGAGTTGCGCTCCAAAGAAGTTCAAGAAACCACGGAAGAAAACGCTCGGCGGCAAAGAAAATCCGCGGTCGACATGGGTAGCCAGAAGCACGCACTCACCCTCTTCCGGCTGGGGCTGCCACTCTTTCCCCGGAAGCCTTGCAGCTCCATGAGGGATCAGGCCCTCGTTGGCCATGTCGAGGAGATCCGTCTCCGTGATGGTCGATTGGATCCAATCTCCCTGGACCCAGCCTTTCGGCAGGCGAGATCTAGACGAAGACCCGCCGCGACTGGTGGATCTCCCCTTCGCCTTCTCCGTCGCCGACGCCTTCTTCGCGCGTTCCAGCGCCGCCGTCTTCTCCTTGACCATGGCTGCCGGCGAGACGCGCGAGGAGAAGTTGTGCGGAGGCGAGAGCGAGCGCGTTGGGCGGAGACGAAGGGAGCAGAGAGAGAATGCTGAGGCACTGCTCAAAAAACCCTCGCCGGGCGCGTTTATAAGATCCCTTCCGAGTGGATGACAGGTGGGCCCGGTCGATCTAATCATATCCTGAAACAGTTGCGCGGACGTGATACGTGGCGAAAAAAGCGGCGCGGGGATCGAGGCGTCTATGCCCTGTCCCATCCGAGCGCCGCGGTCCGCCCCGCTTCGCGCGCTTCCCCAAATTTCGTATCCCGCGGAATCCGCGAACGGCAGATCGGTCTGCCAGACGCGGGATTTCCTGCGATCCGTCGCTCGGAAATCGGCGAAGTCCAAAAGATCACTCGACGAAGGAAAAGAATGGATCGAGTCGACTGAAGAAAAGTTGTTCACTATCAACAAAGAGATTTTTTGGTTCAAAACAACGCACGACCAGTATGCGAAGGCTAATCGGAAACAGCATCAACTCCTTCATCACTCAAGCCTCAATCCATTCGGGGGCTAATGATGGAGTCATGTACCTAGGGTAGGGTCACAGACCTGATCTAAGTACCCTGCCCAAGGACACCCTTAGAAGAGATCACCTTCCAGTCGACCTACGAGGGACTCACTCGACTGACGTGAAGGACTCGACCACGAAGATTCACTCGACCACCAGAAGGTCAAGAGGCACTCTGCACTGCAACGGTCTGTAATTAAGTAGACTTTATGGTAGTAAAGACACTTTATGTGGGGCGTTACCAGTAACGCCCCGGACTTAATGTACCTTAAACCCTTCATTACATGGGTTGGCTGGGTCCTGGCGCACTCTATATAAGCCACCCCCCTCCACAGGCAGAGGGGTTCGGCACCCTGTAATCCATATACACATAATCCACTCGACCGCCTCCGGGCTCCGAGACGTAGGGCTTTTACTTCCTCCGAGAAGGGCATGAACTCGTACATCTCTTGTGTTTACAACCTCTCCATAGTTAGGACCTTGCCTCTCCATACCTACCCCCCACTTACTGTCAGATTTAGATCCACGACAAGGGGTGGGCCGGCTGGGCCTGGGGGTTGGCCCAGTTGGGCCATGGCCCAGAGGGGGGGGTTCTCCTTTTTTTTGTTTTAGTTTTGATTCCTTTTCTTATTTTCTCTTCTGTTTTAATTCAATTTAAAATATTTATGTATTTTATAAAACTGTGCCTTCTACACCATAATTATCTATGTAATATTTAGTACAATCCGAACATTTTTATTTTTATTTTTAAAAACTTTTATTATTGACATTAATTTGAATTTGAATTTTGAAACGGTTTTGAATCATCGCAAGGTTAACAACAGTAACCGTGGTGACGTGGCACCATTAGCCCGGGATTACTGTAGCTTAATTATCCGGGCGTCACAATTCTCCTCCACTACAAGAAATCTCGTCCCGAGATTTAAGCGGTGGAGTAAGGGGGGAAGTTGTGGTTGCGAAATTCTAACGGATCTTCTTAGTCTTGGTAGCTCATCTCGAAGAGGTCGATCCATAGCGTTGATGTCTTCATTCCTATGGATCAATGCATCACGATGAAGTGGTCGTCCTTCCTTCAGGATCTTCACCGTACTTATGAAAGGATAAGAGGGGAAAAACTCTATGGACGGATCCTGATAAAATTGAGCATCGGACAGTTAACTCAGGGGAAGAAGCATAAGTATCTCCCGAGTTGAAACTTAAGAAGATATCGAGAGCAAAGTAAGAAGGTGCAAAATAGAAGTTTCAATCGCATAGGCCATCGTTTGTTGCTTGAAACGAAGTGTTGAAGGGGTTTAGAGCAATGTGAACAAGCATTGCATCAGATACCAGAATAGATCACTAGGCAGGTGGCCCATGGATTACTTACAAAGTCAAGCGCGAGGAATAACTTTGACAACAGGGTGTACAGGAGAGTCAGGTTTCGATCCTGTGGAACTGTGGGTTATGGGCCCACCATGTGGGTTAAAAAGTAGAAAGGGCGATGATATTTTGCACAGTCATGATAACAAGACATGTCAGAGGGTAGCCTATCAATTATGTTGGCAACAATGTCGGTACTAAGGGCGAGGGACGAAGAGAACCATTTTCCTGCTCGTTGAACGAGGCGGGCCAAGAGGCAAAGTTCTCATCCATCGGCGGCTACCGAAATGTCATCAACAATAGAAACAGGGTCTCACTGTCAGAGTTGTACACCGAGGTGTTTACCTACGCAGTGAATTATTACTGCTTAGTTTATATAGATCACAAGAAAGGTTAAACCAAACAACGGAAAGGAAATATGGTTATCAAATTACATAGAACAAAGACAAGGAAAATGTGTTTAATCACATATTTCAGGGGTATATCCTTCCCAAGGACAAGCAGAGCATGATATCCATGACAGGATATAATGTAGAAAACTCTTTAGGTAGGGGAGAGAATTTTCATGACACTACCCATACAACGGTGTTTGGATAATTGAGCAGGAAACTTTTAGCCTTGGGCTCCAAATGTTCTTGTTGGAAATCGGAGTATCACAAACAAGCTTTTGAGATAGCATTGACATGGTATTCAAACAAAGGTCGGACTTTAGATACTCAATGGATCCATCAGGAACAACTTATAAAGTAGGTCTTACAATTTCCTCCAGGAGGAGTGGTTATCCTTGCAAAAGAAATTATAACGATAGGTCCTCCACCTAGGGGGGTGGTGCTAGGCATGACATCATGTTACCGGGTCATCAAAGGACCAACATCATAACTCTTGGAAAGTTGTCCCAACCATCATATCTGACCGAGATTCAGATCCAATTGGTGTCAAAATACCTTAGACTCAGGATGCCTGAGAGAAAAAGGTGTAATACAAATTGACGAGATGACATTGTAAAGTTCTCGAGAAATGAACTATGGAAGCGAGTTCCGAAACAAGAGTTCATCAGTAAACCAACGAGAGGATGAGGAGGTGGCTGATGGAATCAGCGGCAATTCATTGAGATTAACAAAAGATGGATTCCCACAATTATGTGAACAAGGAGATAACATTTGTCAGATCAAATGGTATAATGATGTATGCTCGAGGAAAACATACACAATTAAACATTGGTTGAAAGGTGCACCCGAAATATGGGCCGGGTCGCACGACCAATGTCAGAATGGTGATTCAATAATCAATAGTCTAAGAATGAACGGCCGACCATTAACTTCAAAGCAATAGGGTTGCTAGAAGTGCAGAATCCAAACAGCACCGTTCACTTGTTTGTACCCCGGTTGGAATCAACACGAGGACCAAGAAAGAATGGTGATGGTGAGAAGTATCATCATACCAAGAATTCTTAAGAGGTGGTGAAATTTCCACGACATCCTTGACATAAAGGATGGTAATACTCCAAGGTAAAGAAGAACAATTGCTGGATAGCAAGGAACTCAAGGTATAACACCAAACATGAACAAGCTTGTGTTGGTGGGAAGGCAATAAAGTGGTCGATGATAATACAATTCATCGAGGGCAAGGATGGTATTTCTCATCATGAATTCAATTGATATCCTGGATGAGCTCAGAATGTTGATGATCACGACACCTTTGTCGCGAGAGTTCATGAAGATGTAATCGATCGGCGACGACATCAAGTCAAAGTAATGATGAAGTGAAAGGTTATTGGAACCAAGGGTACAACACAAACTCGAAACCAAGCTTGTTGTTCAAGGCGAAATGATATGATAATGAGGATCGACGTAAGGTTAGTTCATCGTCGAAAATTGTGCTCCGAGAAGAAGGACCGGGTAGCACAGTTAAAATCGTCACGACAATGATATAGCCAAACAGGCTAGGAATGGCGTGATCGGGTAACAAACTCGTACTTATAGAAGCTTACTGAAGAGTTGTTGAACCGTAGAGCGGACTCGGTTCAGTTATCGGTGTCTTTGAGTGTTCAATAACTCAGAGCCCGTGAAAAATTGGAATCAGTGGGAAGGTAGCACTTGATGAAGAACTCATAAAAAGTTATGCAGTTCCATGATAATCTCGAGATACCAGGGGGGTAATACTCGACACAAGATCAAAGTAAAGGTTGGACTAGTATATTGATCCATAGAAGACAATTGTTTTAACTTGTCCGAGAAATGAGATCAAAGAAGAACAATCATGGTCGGAACCACGGTTGCAAGGGATCAATTCACAGATACCATAGGTTAGTTATCAAGGAAATAGTTATTGTTACAAGAAGCTTTCATGATAGGATATATATCGCGTCCATGGGCATGAACACAAGTTCAAGGTCAACTCCCACTTCTCCAATGCATAACCTTTCATTCACTTCTCACGTTCGATGAAGTTGCAGTGTTGAAATTTTGTCTGGTGAAGCACCAGAAGAGTATGACTCGTGAAAACTTTCGGGTTCACACGGTTTAGAGAAGGCATATGTTCAACCCATAGGGGCTTCTTAGAAACATATACCACAAGTTTCAAGAGTAAATAACACAAGCCCGAAAGCAGAGTATGGTTGGCCAAGCGGAGGATACAACTTAACAAAGGCATTAGGTATCAGGGGAAGAACTCACAAAGTGATCAAATGTGAAGGACACTGTCGGATAATAATCCAACAGTGGATATGGCGATCCACAATGGGGCTGATATGAGTATCGATACCCAATCAGAGGAAGAAAGATTGCAAATGCTTCGGTTTATAGAACAGCTGAATAGTTCAACGCTTAATTAGCAAAGTAATTATGATTTTCAAATCAAGGGATCAGGAGCAAATGCTCTGATCAAGAATGGATAAGCTGAATAGAATTAGGGATACAATCAACGACAATTGGACTGGTCGAGAACCAATTCCAGTTAAAAGAATGGCAGCTCAGCCGGAAAGGTAATTTATAAGGATCAGTGATGATTGCGCGTATTCGCAAACATATTGAGTCAATAGACCCAAAATGATAATGACAAGGAATGTCAATAGGACTACGAGACTTATGGGATTAACCATAATGCGAGCAAGCAAGAATTTCAAGAGCCAAAGGCTCCAGAGGATTTTCGGAAGATCGAATAGTATTTTGAAGACTTTTGTGAAACTCATGAACAACTGGGGATGAGCGGATACTCGATAAGTGCAATAATTAACCGTAGGGGTATTCAGGTGACAAAGAACAGCAAGGCAGTAAGCTCAAAGGATTATCGAAACAACGACGAGTTTTTCAGGTTATCTTGTAATAACAAGACCAACTGGGGATGAATGTAAGAATAACAACTGCAAGTAGTTATCCATAAGGGTTTGCGGTGGAAGTGGAATTGCAAACGCGATGAACACAAGTTCTCGGGTTAACAGCGGAGAGTATCTTCAGGGTCTTCTGGTGCAGGAGACGATCATCAGTAACAAGGGGCTCTCCGGGTGAAAGTGATAACGAGATCCTATTGTTAGATTTAGTAAACTTCATTTAACCCGAATACAGGAGAGGTCAGAGTCCCAGAGTAAAGGTCGAGGAGTAAAAGATCCTACTACCACACAATGGCGATGTGTGCCCATAAGACACACAGCCATGTTAGTAAAAGTTTTGCAATGTCTAGACTCGACTTCGGCCAAGGAGTTGGAAGGGGGATTCCTACAGGAACCTGGCTCTGATACCAACTTGTGACGCCCCCGATTCAATCGTACACTAATCATGCACGCAAATGTGTACGATCAAGATCAGGGACTCACGGGAAGATATCACAATACAACTCTAAAACATAAATAAGTCATACAAGCATCATAATACAAGCCAGGGGCCTCGAGGGCTCGAATACAAGTGCTCGATCATAGACGAGTCAGCGGAAGCAACAATATCTGAGTACAGACATAAGTTAAACAAGTTTGCCTTAAGAAGGCTAGCACAAACTGGGATACAGATCGAAAGAGGCGCAGGCCTCCTGCCTGGGATCCTCCTAAACTACTCATGGTCGTCGTCAGCGGCTTGCACGTAGTAGTAGGCACCTCCAGTGTAGTAGTCGTCGTCGACGGTGGCGTCTGGCTCCAGGGCTCCAGCATCTGGTTGCGACAACCAGGTAGAAGGGAAAGGGGGAAAAGAGGGAGAAAAGCAACCGTGAGTACTCATTCAAAGTACTCGCAAGCAAGGAGCTACACTACATATGCATGGGTATATGTGTAAAGGGCCATATCAGTGGACTGAACTGCAGAATGCCAGAATAAGAGGGGGATAGCTAATCCTGTCGAAGACTACGCTTCTGGCAGCCTCCGTCTTGCAGCATGTAGAAGAGAGTAGATTGAAGTCCTCCAAGTAGCATCTCCAAGTAGCATCTCCAAGTAGCATCTCCAGTAGCATCGCATAGCATAATCCTACCCGGCGATCCTCCCCTCGTCGCCCTGTGGAAAAGCGATCATCGGGTTGTCTGTGGAACTTGGAAGGGTGTGTTTTATTAAGTATCCGGTTCTAGTTGTCATAAGGTCAAGGTACAACTCCAAGTCGTCCTGTTACCGAAGATCACGGCTTTTCGAATAGATTAACTTCCCTGCAGGGGTGCACCAACTTACCCAACACGCTTGATCCCATTTGGCCGGACACACTTTCTTGGGTCATGCCCGGCCGCGGAAGATCAACACGTCGCAGCCCCACCTAGGCACAACAGAGAGGCCAGCACGCCGGTCTAAACCTAAGCGCACAGGGGTCTGGGCCCATCGCCCATAGCACACCTGCACGTTGCGAGGGCGGCCGGAAGCAGAACTAGCCCCCTTAATACAAGAGCAGGCTTACGTTCCAATCCGGCGCGCGCCGCTCCGTCGCTGACGTCTGAAGTGCTTCGGCTGATACCACGACGCCGGGACACCCATAACTACTTCCACGTAGATGGTTAGTGCGTATAGGCTCGTAGCCAACTCAGATCAAATACCAAGATCTCGTTAAGCGTGTTAAATATCCGCGAACGCCGAGCAGGGCCAGGCCCACCTCTCTCCTAGGTGGTCTCAACCTGCCCTGTCGCTCCGTCACAAAGTAACAGTCGGGGGCCGTCGGGAACCCAGGCCCACCTCTCCGGGATGGAGCCACCTGTCCTTTCAGCCCCCATCTCCGAACAGTATCACAGATAATGTAACAGTGTAAAGTATATAGTATATGCCCGTGATCACCTCCCGAAGTGATCACAGCCCAGTAGTATAGCATGGCAGACGGACAAGAGTGTAGGGCCACTGATGGAACTCTAGCATCCTATACTAAGCAGTAGGATAGCAGGTAAAGGTAACAACAATAGTAGCAAGGACAGGCTATGCAGTAGTATAGGATTAACTGAAAGCAGTAACATGCTACTCTACTCTAATGCAAGCAGTATAGAGGAGAATAGGCGATATCTGATGATCAAGGGGGGGGGGCTTGCCTGGTTGCTCAGACAAGGAGGGGGGCGTCGGTGACGTAGTCGTACTCGGTGGCATCAACGTCGGTCTCGTAGTCTACCAGAGATAAGAGGGGGAAGAAACAATGAATACAATGCAAACATAAACACGACGATGCATGACGTGACAATGAGCGGTGCTAGGTGTGCCCTAACGTGGTATGAGGTGGTACCGGTTAAGGGGGGAAACATCCGGGAAAGTATTCCCGGTGTTTCGCGTTTTCGGGCAGAGGAGCCGGAGGGGGAAAGTTGCGAGTTCGATAGGTTAGGGGTGTGTGGCGGACGAACGGACTACGCATCCGGATTCGTCTCGTCGTTCTGAGCAACTTTCATGTTGAAAATATTTTAATCCGAGTTACGGATTAAAAGATATGATTTTCTAAAGATTTTATTAATTTCTGGAATTTAATTAATTATTTAATTAATTCGAAAAATGGATTTATGACGTCAGCATGATGTCATGCCGACGTCAGCAGTCAACAGAGTTGACTTGGTCAACCTGACATGTGGGTCCAGTGGGACCCACCTGTCATTCTCTGTTTAGGTTAATTACAGCTTAGTTAATTTAATTACTATTTAATTAACCTAACTAGTTAATTAAATTAATTAAACCGGATTAATTAACTTAATTAATTCATTAGATAATTAATTAATTAATAATTAATTTTATTAAATCATTTTTTATTTATTATTTATTATTTTTAATTCCTCTTTTTTTATAAAACTTTATGGGCATGGGGCCCATCTGTCATAGGCCCCAGGGGCCTTAGCGGGTGCGGGCGGCGGGCACTGCCCGAGCGGGTGCGGGCGGGCGCCCGTCTGGTGGCCTCGCCCGTGGACAACGGGAGTAGGCACGGGATCAACCAGCGGCCACCGCTGGGGCTCCGGCGCGGCGGAGGGAGCCGCGGGAGGGGGGC
>NC_057812.1:250504711-250512241 GCF_018294505.1 Triticum aestivum
TATTTATTTTCTCTTCTGTTTTAATTCAATTTAAAATATTTATGTATTTTATAAAACTGTGCCTTCTACACCATAATTATCTATGTAATATTTAGTACAATCCGAACATTTTTATTTTAATTTTTGAAAACTTTTATTATTGACATTAATTTGAATTTGAATTTTGAAACGGTTTCGAATCATCGCAAGGTTAACAACAGTAACCGTGGTGACGTGGCACCATTAGCCCGGGATTACTGTAGCTTAATTATCCGGGCGTCACAATCACATATGAGGCTCTTGTGTGTTTGGCATACTCACAAGCATCATATGTCAACTTGCCTTTGCCTATCTCCCACATAACATCTGGAAAGATTCTACCCATCTTATCAGAAGATACATGTCCCATTCTAAAGTGATGGATCATCACCTTCTTCTCCTTGTCCTCCATGGTCACAGCACACACCACGTCCAGCTGCACCTCCTGGTCCATGTACCAGAGCCCCCTATGCCTGGTGCCAGTCCCAACTGTCTACCTCGTCTGTCGCTCCTGAATCGGGCAACCGAATTGTCAAGGACCACACAACAGTCTATTTGATCAATGAGAGCACTAAAAGCGACCAAATTGACAGGAAAAGCTGGCACATGTAAAACTGAGGATAGGGAGATGGCCGGAGTGCACTTTAATGTATCAACCCCTATGGCAGTCTGTTTTGTGCCATCAGCAGTTTGTACAGTGCCCGTGTGAGGAGGATGCTTATTGTAAGACTCAAACACACAGGATTTACTAGCAACATGCTTAGATACTCCAGAGTCAAGAACCCACTCTGGAGCACTCTCATTAGTAGCAAGAGATGCCTTTTCCGGATTACCTTCATCAGTGGAGGCCAAGTGAGCAAAGTCTCCACAGTCCGCATCATCTAAATCTTTGCCTTTTGACGTCCCAGTGCCTCCTGCAACTGCCACCATGTGAGCCCTCTGACCCCTGAGTGTCCCGAGTATCCACCTCTGCCCCTAGAAGCCTAACCCGCTGAGGTCTGAGTAACCACCTCTGCCTCTAGGACTCCTGCCTCTGCTAGCTCCCCATCTGTTGTATCCCTTGCCTCTGCCACGAGTTGGACAGGCCCAATTCCAGTGACCTACCTCCCCATAGATATGACATTTGTTGGGATCTGTCCACTCCATGCGACTGCAAATGTCGAAGCCGGCACAACCCTCACTTCTACATGCTCAAGAGATAGCTGCACCTCCTCTTGAGACATTGCTGCAATAGTCTCCTCAATAATAGGCAGGAGAGGTTGGTGCAACAGGGATGCCCTCCTGCCATGAAAGCAACCTCTGAGCCCCAACGGTTTCAGCATGTTGGATAAACAGCAACTGCATTCACAGAAGGGCCAAAGGCCAATACATATACATGTGTATGGTAAAGTGCAAGAGTCCCCTTATACAATGGGGATAAACTGAAAAGGGCTATACACATCTAACACCCCCCTTCAAACTCATGGTGGATCAACAACACTGAGTTTGGAGAGAAGAAAACTATGCTGCGCTCGAGTCTGTGCCTTCGTGAAGAAGTCCGCCAACTGTAACTTAGAAGGCACATAGTGAAGAGCGAGGGTCTGATCCTGCACAGCAGCACGCACAAAGTGGGCATCCACACCGATGTGCTTGGTGAGCTCATGCTTCACCGGGTCACGCGCAATACTGATAGCACCAGTACTGTCTGACAATAAGGGAGTCGAGGTAGTAACAGACACACCAAAATCCTCAAGTAACCACCTTAACCAGATCACCTCAGCCGTCAGCATAGCCATGGCTCGCAACTCAGCCTCTGTACTCGAGCGAGAAACTGTAGTCTGTTTCTTTGTCTTCCAGGCAATAAGAGAGCCACCAAGAAAGACACAATAAGCAGACAGCGAGCATTGATCAGAGGGATCACTAGCCCAGGTAGCATCAGAGTAGGCCTGGAGCTCAAGAGAGCTGGATCGGGGAAAGAAAAGGCGCTGAGAGATTACGAAGATATCGTAGAACACGGAGGAGATGACTATAGTGGACAGAGGTGGGGGCTGAAACGAACTGACTCAGGATGTGGACAGGATAGGAGATGTCAGGACGCGTAACAGCAAGATAGACAAGACTGCCAACAAGGTGACGATAGCGAGTGGGATTAGGGAGAGGGTCACCATTAGTGGCGCGGAGCTGAATGTTGAGCTCCATAGGAGTTACAATAGTGCGCTCATCACCAAGAGTAGCATGAGCAAGATCCTGAATATATTTCTCCTGGGAGATGTAGAAGCCATCAGAGGTCGAGGAGATCTCAATCCCAAGAAAATATCAAAGTGAACCAAGATCAGTCATGAGGAACTGGTCGCGAAGACGGGCCTTAACAAAGGCAATATAGTCAGAGTCGTCACCAGTGATGATCATGTCATCAACATAGAGAAGCAGAAGAGTCCGACCACGAGGAGAGGTGTGAACAAACAATTGGGGATCATGATCACTGGGCAAGAAACCAGTGGCAGTCACCACAGAGGCAAATCGCTCAAACCAGGCACGAGGGGCCTGTTTCAGACCATAGAGGGAGCGGCGAAGTCGACAGACCATACCGTCAGGAGCATAGTACCCCGGTGGTGGCTGCATATAGACCTCCTCACGCAACTCGCCATTGAGAAAGGCGTTCTGAACGTCGAGCTGAGACACAGGCCAATGACGAACAGAAGCCACGGCAAGGAGAGTGCGGACAGTGGTCATGTGGGCCACAGGAGCAAAAGTCTCATCATAATCACGCCCATGTTCCTGCTAAAAGCCACGAGCCACAAGACGAGCTTTGTAACGCTCAAGAGAACCATCAGAGCGAGTCTTAATCTTATAGACCCACTTGCACGTGATGGGACGAACACCAGAAGGAGGAGAAACCAGATCAAGCTCCTCGGCCATCGCAAGCTGCCATTCAGGCTGAGTCATGGCAGCCCGATAGGTGGTGGGCTTAGAAATGGCAGAGAGATCATAGTGGTCAGAAGAATAGCGATCAGGTGGGGGACAAGGCCTAACGCGAAGGTTATGGACCGGCGAAGGCGTGAGAGGAGGTGCAGCGGAAGTAGAGGGCACATCAGTAGGATCAGCCATAGCACGAGGACGGCGAGTGTAGTGGAGAGGAAAAGGAGAGTGAGGGCGAAAGACTGGGAAGGAGGGTGGGGAGGGAGAAGACAAGGAAGAAGAGGAGGAGGGAGGGGATGGTGATACCGGTGGTGTAGGGAGACTCATCGGAGGAGAAGGAAGGACAGAAGGCACAGAGGGAGATGTGTCGGGAAGGAGAAGGAAAGAAATATTTGCCACGGAAAAGGTCGAGGAGGAGGGACGCGGATAGTAAGAACGAGACTCATCAAAAATCACGTCACGTGAAATGCGCAGTCGGCGACCAACAGGGTCCCAACAGCGATAGCCCTTGTGCTCATCACTGTAGCCAAGGAAAACACACTCAACAGACTGAGCAGTCAATTTGGTTCGTTCTTTCGGAGCAAGAAGAACACAGCACACGCATTCAAACATACGAAGAGCAGAATAGTCCGGAGAGCGACCAGAGAGACGCTCCAGAGGAATACCACCCTTCAAGGCAGCCGATGGCTGAATGTTGATGAGGTGGGTGGATGCGGAAACGGCCTCAGCCCAGAAATGTGGTGGAAGAGAGGCGGCGATCATCATCGCCCGAGCCGTCTCAAGCAAATGGCGATGTTTGCGTTCAGCAACACCATTCTGAGCATGGGCACCAGGGCAAGAGAACTGGGCAAGAGTACCCTGCTCCGCAAGAAAACCACGCAACAGATGAGAGATATACTCTCCAGCTGAGTCAGCACGGAAGATACGAACAGGCGTGGAAAATTGAGTGCGAACCATGGCAGCAAAACGCTTGTATATGGGGAGAACTTCGCTGCGAGATTTCATACAATAAAGCCAAGTGTAGCGAGAGAAATCATCAATAAATAGAACGTAGTAGCGATGACCCCCTTTCGAGTCAAAAGGAGCAGGACCCCATACATCAGAATGTACTAAGTCAAAAGGACACTGAGATACAGACTCATTGGTAGGATAAGGTAACTGAGTCTGTTTGCCAAGCCTACAACCATCACAATGCAACGAAACATCACCAGAGACAGACCCTAAGACGCCTTGATGGACTAATGAGGACAAGCGAGAGCCACAGATGTGACCAAGTCGATGATGTCACTGCTGGAAGGACGCAGAAGAGGAGGCAGTAAGAGCATGTGAGCTGGCATATGAGGCAGCGGCGGAAGGAACACGAAGCCAGTCAACCTCCCGAAGGCCCTCAGACTCACGGCGCCGAGGGCTAGCGCCAACCAGACCCTGAGTGCGACGATCCTGAACAGAACAAGAGTCGGCATCAAGAATGACACGACAGCCAGAGTCAGTAAGTTGGGCAGCGGAAAAAAGATTCATGGTAAGACGTGGGACATGAGACACACTAGGAACCGAAAAGGACGGAGTGGAAAGGATGCCACGACTAGTAACAGGAAGAGGTGTGCCATCGGCAGTGAGAACATTAAGAGAAAAATCAAGAGGTCGAAGAGAAGATAAAGCAGAAGAATCAGAAGACATGAAAAGAAGCTCCAGAATTCAGAACCCATGAGGATGTACCTGACTGAGTAGGCTCCGGCGGGGGCGGAGTGGTGGTGGCTGTCACAGCGGCAACAAAACCCGTCGAAGAAGAACCAGATGAAGCTAACATGTGCTTGAGACGCATAATATCCTGGTCAGTGAGTGACGAAGTCGAGGAAGGCGCACGAGTCCCACTGGAAGAAGAACGCTTCAGGTCTCTTTGCTTCTTGTGACAATCTGACTCTGGGTGACCTGGCCGGTTGCAGTAGCCACAGAAGGTGTGCAAGCGCGACCGACCCTCTCCCGAAGGAGGGTAACCCGCCCCCCTGGAGGTGTGGGCAGGAGCGGTGGAGCAGAAGACACAGGAGCTCGGGCAGCAAGAACAGTAGGAACCACAAGCAGACCAGCAGACCGGAGACGTGTCTCCTTAGCACGAAGCTCTGCAAGCACCTCCGAAATAGGAATACGACCACGAGCGAGCAAGTGAGCACGGCGAGGCTCAAACTCAGACCGGAGGCGAGATAAGAACTCATGAACCCTCTGAAACTCCAAGTCAGACCTCGTAGTCTGGCAACAACGGCAAATGCCACAAACAACTGTCCGCAGTGAGTCAAGCTGACGCCAGATGGCAGAGCACTGTGAGTAGAACTCATCAACAGACGAGTCACCCTGCTGAAGAGCATGCTCCTGACGCACTACAGAGAGGTATAGAGCATCACCAGAGGGCTGATAGCGCTGACAAAGATAAGACCACATCGCTGCAACAGTGTTGAGGCCCATGAACTCCGAAGCAAACTGAGGGAGGACACTCGTAGTGAGAACAGCAGCAGCACGAGCATCATCATTGTACCAGAGTGTAAGCAGACAGATCATCCCGGTAGACAGAAAGTGCATCGGAATATGCAGATACCTGCTGATCGTAGGCAGCAACTGCAGCATCATCAAGAGTCTTGGCTGCATCTCGATCAGCCTGAGAAGCCTCAGCAGCAAGCACCGGTGGTACTGGCGGAACAGGAGCCACCGGAGCAACAGGGCAGGGCGGACAGGGTACCTCGCCAGAGAGAACTCCCCACAGCAGAAGACCGCGCATGTGAATACGCATGAAACCCACAAACTCGGCATAGTTGGTGCCATCGAAGATCACCGAGCACCGAGGAACAACGACATAGCCCGAAGAGGACATGAGGGAGCACTCTGCTCGTCGCTTTTTTTTTGGACAACGTGGAACACCCGAACTGTATCCGGAGTGAGGGTCCCGAACAGTATTCGGATCGAGAGGCTGCTCATGAGCGGCTCGAGGAGGCTTCGGCGCCGAACAGAGCAGCAGCGCTCGAGGAGTCAACGAACTGCAGCAGCAGCCGCGCCGGGGCGGATCCCGACCGGACAGAGCAGCAGCAGCCGCGGCCTGGGCGGATCCCGACGGATCCGCGACGAGGGGCAGCAGCGGCCGGGACCGCCAGGGCGGTTCCGCGGCGAGAGGTGGACGAGCGGCAAGGAGGGCCCCGGCCGTGCACGGGAGGCGGCTGAGCCTAACGGGGAAGCTGCCGTGCACGGGACAAGCAGGTCCCGGTCCGATCCGCGACGAGGGGAGGCTGAGCCTGACGGGGAGGCCGGGCACAGGACGAGCAGGCCCCGACGGATCCGCGGCGATGGGCGGAGCTCGGGTCGGGGGCGGCCTGAATCGGGCAGAGAGACGTCAGCCGGACGGCAAGGGGACGGAGCGAATTGGGGGAGGAGAGCTAGCACGGAGTTGCAGCGTGCGGGAGAGGGAGGAACCTAACATCTGATACCATGTTAGATAAACAGCAACTGCATTCACAGGAGGGCCAAAGGCCAATACATATACATGTGTATGGTAAAGTGCAAGAGACCCCTTATACAATGGGGATAAACCAAAAAGCGCTATACACATCTAACACAGCACACGGCTGTGCGCAATCCACTTGCGCTCTGACTCGATGTGAGCCGCATCATAGAGTTCCGGAGGATCACGGTTATCCTGCTCGGCCCACAAAGCCTGCAGCTCTGCCACATATGCCATCACTGACATGTCGTCACCTTGGCGTAGCCGACTGATCTTCCCCTCAATCTGAGCAATTAGCATGACATTGCCCTTGCCTGAGTACTGGCTGGACAAAGTCTTTGTTATGGCCGGTTTAGCTAGGCCCACCGGGCAATCTTAGTCCACAAGTTATCTTAGATTAATTCTTATGCAAGTTATCTTAGGTTAATTCTTATGCAAGTTATCTAGGTTATAAATATAGGCTGTAAGACTCTTTTTAGAATTAAGCAATAAAAGTATTATTATCCCTATTGCCCGGCTCCCAGAGGAGCCGGAACCCTAGCCGCCGCCGCCATCTCCCTCCGACGCGCCGGCGCCCAGCCGCCGGCGCGCCCGATCAACGCCCCGTCCCGCTCCATCCTTTCCCTACAACCTCTGGAGCAGGTCCAGTAGGACCCCTGGTTCTACCAATTTGGTATCCAGAGACTCGGGTTCGATCATGTCGTCATCAACACCCACGCCGCCGTTGCCCATCATCACCACCGCCCCGATGACCACTGTAGGGTCCAATGCCGCCGGCCCTGATCACCTCCGTGCCGCCGACAACCTCCGTCTTCACGCCGGAGGAGATGACCAGCACCCTGCGGGACCTCGTGACGGCCGTCCAGGGCATCTCCCTGTACTTGACCGGCCCGCACACCACCCCGCCGGCTGCGCCCCCCGCCTACAGCCACCCGGTGACGCACTGGCCGATCCAGAACGTGTCGGGCCCGAGCGGGGCGCCCCTGCTGCCGTTCCCGGCGGGCTACACCGGCGGGCCCCCGCCCTTGCTGCACCTGCCCTGGTACTCGGTACCCGCGGCGATCGCCGGGGCCCATCCGTCGCTCCAGCCGTCGGCCGCCCCAGCGCCGTCCTGGCCGCAGTGGCCCGCACCG